>NW_021136397.1:0-2425 GCF_004193835.3 Ostrinia furnacalis
ATATGTGGGTTAGTCCCAACGGCCCCGGTGGAACTGCCACGTTAACGGGGCGGATGGGAAAAAGTGTTTCAACGACCCCGGTAGTCATAGTCTTAGCGTTCAACGGGGTGGATGGAACACATCAAGTGTCAACCACCCCGGTATATCGTTTAACGGGGCGGATGGATCAAATCAAGTTTCAACCACCCCGGTATTTCACTAAACGTGAAAGATGACACAGATCTAAAAGGTTCCACCTCGGTATTGCATACCGAAAATAAAACCTGTTAATAAAATAAAAAAATAATATGTAAATAATAATCAGTTTTATTTAACAGTCACTGTTTAAAAAATCTTCAGCATAAAAGCAAGTTTAACTGTCACAAAATATTATGGTCATAAACCTATAGATTACGTTTAGAATCACAGATGCGCAATTGCATTTATCAGTCAATATTATAAAAATCTAATAGTCTAATGTGATAAAAAGTCACTCTAAAATTGTTACAAAATATTATTATTTTAGAATCACAGATACGTAGTTACATTAATCAGTTGTTGATTAACAATAAAAGTAAGTTTAACTGTCACAAAATATTATGGTCATAAACTTATAAAGTAGTAGTTTAAGTACTATTGTTAATCAACACCTGATTAATGTAACTACGTATCTGTGATTCTAAAATAATAATATTTTGTAACAATTTTAGAGTGACTTTTTATCACATTAGACTATTAGATTTTTATAATATTGACTGATTAATGCAATTGCGCATCTGTGATTCTAAACGTAATCTACAGGGTGGAAATTTGTAATGCGCCACCTGGAAGGAAAGTACTCTTAATATTGGAGATAGAAAAAAATTCTCAAAGAAAACATTCCTTTATTTTTGAAAATAAATAGAACTGCATTCAAAGATTTCCAAAAATTTGCTTGCTACATCCGGGAATCGAACCAACTAAAATCTGTTAAAAATTACACCCTGTATTTTTATTGCATCGATCGTTAGAGTTAAGTATAAGGATGAAATCTAGAGTGATTTCATCCTTATACTTAACTCTAACGATCGATGACGACCCTTTTCTTGGCATCGTAACACGGGTGATACATCAGAATTTAAAAAATCCTGAGGGCAGCGAAAGCATTAGAAATAATTTATGTTATACATAACCCGTTCCTGATATATCATAGAATCAGATACAAAAACTGTTTCACATAAAATTGCATTAGGCTGTCAGTTATTGTCAAAATTGGATCACCTAAGCATGTTGGCTTCAAACGCGAGGTAAGTTTATGTGTGTATTGGCGATATCACAAAATATTTGTGCTATTTTTTGTATGTATTTTACAGAAGAAGTATTAATCTGTGTTTTCCGTTTGGTTTGGATGGTGTGTATTGCTATTTGCCGATTTTATAACCGTCTATATGCCGGTGTATCATATATGTTACATTGCCAAGTGCTTCGTGATGTATTTTTAAATCATAATTTAAGATAAAATGCGCATTTTAAAAGATATTAGTGTTACATTAGTAGCAAATACGGTTATTAGAGTGGACAAGCTTGTGGAGTGCAATCAGTTCATAAAAATAAATTAAGCTCCATCCACCCGACCTTCTGATGCCGTCAAGTATGACAATGTTGGCCTATTTTCGCTTCTTGTGGAAAATGTAAAACTAGAAAAATGGGCAGATAAATATAAAATACACAAAATAAAATCAACTTTTATGTAGGTATGGTAAAAGTTATTCGGTTTTATGACTTTCATCATTATTAGTAGGTATAAAAAGCAAAGAGTCTTGAGTAATTATCATTTGCTATAATTTAATTTGGCATATTCTTTTCACTCTGAGTTTCTGTTTTGATAAGGAAGTTTAAAAATTACCTTTTTAAATTATTTATGTAGGTTTTTGTTCATTCAAAATTAATTTTTGAATAATTTAGCTTCTTAATTTTCTAAACCCTGTTCTTGGCAATGTATCATATATGATACACCTGTTTTCTGAAAAACTGAAAACAATATATTTTTTAAACATTTTTGTTAGCCTATTAGGATCATACTTAACTCACAAATATCAAAAAGATTAAAATCGTAGCGAATTTTTGGTCATGCCAAGATAAGGGTTAAATAAAACTGATTATTATTTACATTTATTATTTTTTTATTTTATTAACAGGTTTTATTTTCGGTATGCAATACCGAGGTGGAACCTTTTAGATCTGTGTCATCTTTCACGTTTAGTGAAATACCGGGGTGGTTGAAACTTGATTTGATCCATCCGCCCCGTTAAGCGATATACCGGGGTGGTTGACACTTGATGTGTTCCATCCACCCCGTTGAACGCTAAGACTATGACTACCGGGGTCGTTGAAACACTTTTTCCCATCCGCCCCGTTGACGGGGCAGATCCACCGGGGCCGTTGGGACTAACCCGAATATGGGTTA
>NW_021136398.1:0-1487 GCF_004193835.3 Ostrinia furnacalis
ACAGGTAGAGACAATTTTAATTTTAACTAAAATGCTTATTTTACTTAGAAATCTTTTGTTTTTATTTGAAATCTAACTTGTCTTTATCAAAATTACAAATCTAGAGCCATTTTCAGTTTCGTTGTTAACGAAGCGTTGAATGGCGCGCCCGGAGAGGCTTAGTTCAAATGATCATTGCAAACGTTGTGATAGGGATAGAGACATGCGATTTTTGGTTTTACGAAGGTAATACGATAGAGAATAATACAAAGTAATAAAAACCACCGGTTATAGGGGCATTTTTTGGAGAAATTTATCAAATAACAAAAAAAACACGAATTTAAGAGCAGATTTTATTCAAAAAGTATCATTTTTTATTATTTGTTGGCCTTTTTTGTGTATTTTATGTATTTTTTTAGTATCGCCTGTTATTTAGCATTATTACTGTTTTTATTTTATCAGGATATACCGCTTAGTTTAAAAGTTATTACGTTTTCTTTACAATAAGTAATTGGAAGAAAAAAAATTGTATAAAAAAATAAAAAAAACTCAAAAAATTTTTGACCTCTTTTTTGTCGATAAAAATAGGTCTAGTTTCATCTATTTTCATATGTACACTTTAACGTGACTCACACTGTATAACTTTTTTCTGAGACATGTCACATTTGAGCTGTTATAAATATATTATAATAAAATTATAGTATTCAGATGGTCTATCATAAGGTAGGCATTAAAATGCTACAGTTCTCAAGACTTTTAATTTGTCCCATTGTTCTTTCTAATAATTAATATTATTTGTTTGTCTTTATTTAAATAAATACCCACATAATAATAAAAAAATGTAACATTTCATATTTTTTTAATAATATTAAAATCATATTAATACCTATTATTATGTTACAGGGTGTTTGGCGGAAGGTTAGACAAACTTCGTGGGTGTATATGTAAGGTCATTTTAAGAATACAAGTTCTCCCATTTGACTCTAAGTAAGCTACTTTTTTTAATTGATATTTCTGATTTCATTTAATTTTTTCCGAAAGAAGAACGGTCACGCCCCATACAAAAAAAACTCAGACCCGACAGAAACGAGACATACCTCAGTTTTTTTTTGTCATGTCTTAATTAGTTAAATTATATATTTTTTATATTCGAAATCTATGTATAACACTAAAATATTACCCTTTGTTTTTGTTCAGGCGTTATACAAAAACTAATACAAAATGCCTATTTATCACCAAAATTGGTAAATGTATGTACCTAAATGTTTATTACAGCTGCTATGGAATGTAACTAGGTGACCTGAAGATACAGACGGATTATACAGGGTGGTTATACATATGGAACGATAAGTGATCTCACTCGATTATTTCTAAACTATACAAGATATCAAAAAACTAGTTACTGATTCTGAAAGAGCTTCACGAGCTCTTTCAAATGGTACCAATAATAGGTTACAGATTATGGAAGCTGGTGACATTGAATTTTTGGATTTTGTAACTTCTCGTTT
>NW_021136399.1:0-735 GCF_004193835.3 Ostrinia furnacalis
AATGAAAATTCAGCCTTCTAGTTGTATCCACAACGAAGTTACAGGCGGTCGAAAATGGCCTGAATTGCTTCGAGAAAAGGATGGTACGGCCGTGCCGATTTTTTGCTCGACTTGGTGGGGGCACTGCCGTGCCCCCAGATGACAAGGATGCGTGGTCAGTTCAGTCTGCACATATTTGATGTACTTAAATTTGACTATTCTTACCGTTAGATAATTCCTGGCAATAAGTGGTGACTGAGTTTGTTCCGGCGTTTCTTCTCAGCACTTGCCATATGTTTGTCTCGAAGCGCTGGTAGGACCCAAAAGATAAGGAGACATGTAAAGTGCGCCATAAGGGCTACCTTTTTTTTTTTTTATTATTTTCTATTGACGTTCATAAGTGCCACTTGTGGTCTAAACTGAATAAATATTTTTGATTTTGATTTTTGATTTCAATGTTGCGCCCGCCAAAGTATATTTGGGCAATAAGCGATAAAATTCAGTCAATTGCTGATGATCTGTAATTATCCTGTTTTCGCCTCCTAGATTTATTTTACCGAGTAGTACCCCTGTACGACAAGCCAATCCGCACACAATATTCAGCGTAGTAGTAGTAAAAAACAAAAGAGCGGGCAACCCCACCCCTACCACGCTGTGGGCTCGGTGTCCGAGCGGTCTCATTCCTTTGTGCGCACGCGCAACGACCGCACGCAGTATAAGAAAAAACCGGCCAAGTGCGAGTCGGGCTCGCGCACA
>NW_021136400.1:0-708 GCF_004193835.3 Ostrinia furnacalis
AAGACGACCCTTTTTGGTCTCAAAATTTTCCACGCACGTGATCCTGTGTGTGCACGTATGTAAAATCCTCCAGATCGTAAAAACTAGAAGTCCTATCACCTCAATTCCCCAATAGCTTTCCAACGCCTATGAAAACGACGAAATCGGAGCTTGTTCTCACTTGCTTTGAGAGTCTCGATCAATTCGGACTCTAGGTTGATTTTTGTATTTTCTTTGATCACCGTTTCTTCGCGAGAGTTGGCCTAACACCCTATTGTATCCATACATGGGTGGGGCGCCAAGGACCTGAACACCAAAGTGATATGCCGGCTCATCAAAATTTGAGCTGTAATTGCGATAACTTTCATTTTTTCCAATCCTGCAGGCCATTTTTGAGGGCCAAGACGACCCTTTTTGGGCTCAGAATTTTCCGCGCACGTGATCCTGTGTGTGCACGTATGTAAAATCCTCCAGATCGTAAAAACTAGAAGTCCTATCACCTCAATTCCCCAATAGCTTTCCAACGCCTATGAAAATGACGAAATCGGTGCTTGTTCTCACTTGCTTTGAGAGTCTCGATCAATTCGGACTCTAGGTTGATTTTTGTATTTTCTTTGATCACCGTTTCTTCGCGAGAGTTGGCCTAACACCCTATTGTATCCATACATGGGTGGGGCGCCAAGGACCTGAACACCAAAGTGATATGCCGGCTCATCAAAATTTGAGCTG
>NW_021136401.1:0-653 GCF_004193835.3 Ostrinia furnacalis
TCGGGGTTTCCCTGCGTGATCGAATCAGAAATGAGGAGATCCGCAGGAGAACCAAAGTGACCGACATAGCACGCAGAATTGCTAAAATCAAGTGGCAGTTGGCGGGACACATAGCTCGTAGAGACGATGGCCATTGGGGCAGAAAAATTCTTGAGTGGCGATCACGGGCTGGAAGACGTAGCGTGGGCAGGCCTCCTACTAGGTGGACCGACGATCTGGTAAAGGTCGCGGGAATAACCTGAATGCGGGCAGCGCAGGACTGTTCATTATGAAAAACCTATGGAAAACCCAAAGGTCACACTTAAATAACAGACTAACAGAGAGCATAGCGAAATCTATTTTAATCACCAATTTTCAAAACTCCCGGAACACTTTCCAGGTAACCACGTTAATCTGTACCAAACGACTGGACTATAATTAAATTGATATAATTTGAGTACATCTTCTCAAAAACAAAAGAACTGGTGATAAAAGGGTTAAGTGACGTTTTGACATTTGTAGAGGGCCTTGTAGAAGGGGAGGCTATAGTGCTGAATGTGGATTAACTCGAGTGTCATAGTAACTTATTAGACTGCTAAGCTTGATGATAAAAAGAAAAATTTTTTATTCAATGTACAGTCGCAGAATGAAAAGGTTCGTCACCTTAGTGTCGG
>NW_021136404.1:0-569 GCF_004193835.3 Ostrinia furnacalis
AAAGCGGCAACCAAAGGCACAAGAATTGTATGTCATCTTGATCGCCGTGTATGGTGCAATAGCTCATGTGAGTACCAGCCCTTCAGTTCTATTCAGTTTAAAAAAAATCCACTTTAAGTGTTTTTTTCCATACAAAAAAAATTAAAATATTTTTTTGCTCACACATGGAGCTACTCATACCCTTCATACTATATTAGTAAAACAAAGGGAGGTATACTAAACACAATGCATATTTTTATTTATTAATTTCTGACATTAAGTTTCTATGGTATGGGAGCTTCATTTTCAGACCACCGTGCTTGGGGGTGAAATATTTTCTTCAAATTCGCATGAAACCACCCTTTTGATAATACCTATTCAACAAAAAAATAATCGTTCAAATTGGTTTATAATCGGCGGAGATATTGCGTATAAAAAAGTTCATCCCCAATTTTCCACCCTTGGGGGTTGTTTTTTTTATTATTAAATTTAAATGGGACCACCCTTGAGGTATTACCTATACGCCGAAAAAAGATTTGTCCAAATCGGTTCATAATTGGCGGAGTTATCGCGTAACAAACACATTGAAG
>NW_021136405.1:0-915 GCF_004193835.3 Ostrinia furnacalis
AATAATAATAATAATAATAATAATAATAATAATAATAATAATAATAATAATAGCCCCCGCAGGGCAGCTTTGTGGCGAGCTGATGGTGAGTAGCGACACCACGGGGCCAGTTGTTAATCCGAGTGCTCCCGAAAGTCGGTCAAGACCCTCGTCTTCGGCTTGTCGAAGTGGAATCCGAGAGGGTCTGCAGGACTTTCACCTCTGGCTTGCCTTAACCGGCCGGTCAGAGTGGAGTCGCTAGAGCTATTATGCTCCAGGGGTGGAAGTGTTAAAGGGCATAACGCCGCGAGTAACTCCGGAGAAAGCGCAGCACACCTCTCTACACCCCTGAGCTGGCAGACGCCAATGTTGCCCATTTAGTCGCTGGCTAGTCACCGCCTGCCATTTTTTCAGTCAGAGACTATGAACCAGGCAGGTGTCCCGTAGTCTCCATCCATAGCCCAGTAACCAGTCCATCCATCCGTCATCCATAACCCTAGTCCATTCTCCAATAACTGCAATAGCTCCTGTGCACAGGCTGGGATGGTATCTGGCTACATCCCATGATATAGTCAGAGACTAGATCCAGCATGTGCACCACTTTCACTTTTGTCGATTATTTTGCGCTTAAAACGGCCTCTACGTGTTGGATCTGTATCCCCACGCAAGCCTGTAAAGGACCGGGCCACTTTTGACCCGTGAGCTCCAAAGCGTAATAATAATAATAATAATAATAATAATAATAATAATACGTTTATTATCAGACCATTATGATCCATACATTGTGTTAGTAACAATCTTATACTTAAAAACTAGGTTAGTAGTAACATAAATCAGTCCAAAAAAAACCGGTTTCTGGATCCATGCAAGTGAATATTAATCCAGTGCTTAAAGATGGGACACGATGGCCTATCTTTGATAACCGACAGGAGTTAA
>NW_021136406.1:0-955 GCF_004193835.3 Ostrinia furnacalis
TTATTCAACTAAAGAAAATCAAATTATTGATTATTGAAACCGCAAAATATTAATAGAATTTGATGTAATATACATTTAAATAGATTATTCGTTAATTAAAACAAAGGATAAAGTTGATGTTTTTATAAATGTGGGTCCCAAAACACAAACTTTTGGAGTACGGAGATGCCTAGGGAATGACGTTTTGGGTCGTTCAAAAGTAATTTAAGATGTTTTAAAAATAGTTTCAAAGAATATAAATGGGTGATGAATAAAGCACATTGCGAGCTGTTATTTAACAATTTTGGAATAAAATATTAACAAATATTTCATGTGAAATGTGGCGCGGACTAAGAGTTGACATATTTTTGTGGAATGACCCAAAAATATAAAGTTAGACCATAGTCCAGTCAATAAAGCATTATAGATGGAAAACTGTAGAACACAATTTCTGACTTCAGGACATTATTTAGACTAGTTAGGAGGTGAACATAGCAAAAGTCCCCGCCCTTAGCCCTTGAGCCGGCGGGGAGAGGGGGGTTTAAAGGTGCCACTTTTCGGTTTTTCGCTTAATCCTCGGAAACTATGCGTCCTAGTGACATGACTACTATGAACCATAAAAAGCTTATTCAATTTGCTAAAGATTAGAAAGACAAGTTTTTCTATAAATTGTATAGTTTTCGCGGGATTTGCTCTAGAAGGTCTGTAATATTGGAAATTTTATTTTTGTCTTACATGTTCCCATCAGGAGAAAATCGACTAAATCAACATTGAGCAAACACTATAGACATGCGGGAGCATGTTAAGCCTGGTTCCAGCGAGGGGACTACACCGTGATTTAGACGAATCACTTTGAGCCACTTTTGACTCCTCATCACTCAAAAACTACTGTGCATTAACACTTCAAATTTGGCTCATGTGTTGAGACTTGCAAGATATGCATCAGTTTTAAATTTCATTAATATGCCTCAAACGA